>NC_084737.1:34190071-34215071 GCF_033978785.1 Entelurus aequoreus
TTCTCCTGTCGCACGTCTTGCGTGTAAGTTTTTGCTGCATAGCAGCATTCCGTTTGTGTTTGGCCATGTCCACACCGATACCTAATAAACGCTTATTCTCTGCGTTTAGGCCTTTGTGTGGATAGCTGTTTTATATTGCCAAAAGTGTGGTACAGATTGTAGCTGTGTGTTGCATGTTCAACAACATAGTAAAACCCCACTGGTTGGAGGGCATGTGGAGGGAAACTAATGTCTCCATGGTGACAAAATACTCATGTGTTTGCAAAATCCTAAATTAAATAGTGCAGTTTGCAAATTGTAAAAGCAGTCTTAGTACTGTATCACCCGCCACATTCTAACTAATAGTAACCACAATTTTACAGTTTGTGAACGCTATGTAGTCCTTGTTATTTGGATCTTAGTAGATGAGGCCAAAAGTGTCTTTTTGACAAGCATGATAACAAGGCTTTCGTGGTCAACATAAAACAATGTGGCGGGCTGAATCTGGCCTGCAGGCTTTGAATTTGACACCTGTGGGCTAGACCAACACCCGGCCCCATGTCCCAGTGTGTCTTCAGTTTATTTGCTTCACGCTCGTTCTAATTTTCTTTGTTGGCAACATGGATTGTTACATGGAAATTCAATTAGCCTTAATTGGTTCCTTTACAGATTTTGCACACAAAGATGTATGAGTTGTGTTTTTCCATTTCCCTGTTAAAGCTATTTTGTAATTTATACAGAAACAGCAATAGCTGCCCTCTATGCAAATCATGCATAAAAGGCTTAAAGGTCCATAACATAACAAACAATGGCTATTTATTTGTGCTTTTGCATTGCAAGGTTCGCTATTGCATTGAACTGTGTGTGCCACAAGTCCCAGCAAGTAGCTGCAGGTGTGCATTGTTGTCGATTGAATTTGGGGGTGTGATTTGCTATTAGTAGATGAGATTTGCAGACTATTCTCTCAGTATGTGTTGTACTCTGCCATCAGCTGTCTCCTGATGCAGGAGAAAGAATAGCTTGTCAAGGTCAGTGCACTGTGCTAATTAGTGTTCATTGTTGAACTGCTGGGTTGTACCCTTCACCCCAGAGTCATCATATGGCATTGTGTGTACGTGTTTGCTATCATGCTCTTTCCTTTTTGTCTATCAGTGCAAGCGCCAGTCATCTATACAATACACAGCCCCACAGTCCCCCCCTGACTTGACTGAGATGGGCCAGTCAAATGTGACACGCACGGAGTAGTGGAAGGAGCTGGAGATAAAGGGAAGCGGGAGTTTTGGCAGCAAGCGTCCCAATGGACTTTGTCTGCATGTTACAGTATGAGAACGCAAAGGCAGGAGAGGGAATATTAGACAAGGTGAAATATAAAAGAAATGATGGAACATTGCCATGGCAGCCATTGGAGACTGAGGGTCATGTTAAACAAAAAACACTAAAAACATTGCAAAAATAATAATATCTGGAATGCAATGCCAAAGGTTCAGCCATATCTTGAATGGTACTTTTAGGGACCTCACTTTCCCCGAGCTCTGTCCATGAGTGATATTACTGTGGAATCATTAGACTAATTCATCATGCCTGACATCTTTGTATTTTCCGATGCCCCTTTGGCAGAAACAAAAATGCAAGCCATGGACTAAGCAAGCCTTTCTTCACATAACACGGCATTAGTCACACTCATTTGTTAGAAGGCCTTTGACATCTGCTACGCTGTCAAATTAGCAGTGTTTTGATGCACAAAAATGTTAGTGTGTCTCTCTGTACAGAATGCAATGCCACTGTAGTATTTTGTTTTACTTTGTAACAGTTGCCCATATTGGCATGAAAATTATACTTGGCATACTTGTTTTGTATGTTGTTGCGTCAATTCTTCCATCTTTCATTCCCCTTTGGTTGTTGTTATTAAATGTGGCTATTTGTCTCTTCATAGCCTTTTTCAACAGAGATCAAGCAATTCCGCTATCAAGCGTGAGGTAAATGTGTGCAGATTCAAACATCGACATCATAAGATACATACTGTAGTTATTCAATACAGCAAGGTACAATTGCTGTCAGCACAGACAGGGGGGAGTCTTGGGTGTTGTGGAATATGCTTTAATTACAGGCACTGTTCCGCCTTTGTTGCATACTTTATATGGTACTGTAATGGCTGCAGGGATCCATCCATATGTATAAATATTGCCAGCTTGTGCTCAGCTGGGAATTAGATAAAATAAACATATTATGTCATTCCTGTATGACTAAATACAAACTGTTACAGGCATATCAAATAATAATGGTATATCAAAAAACATAAGTTAACTGAATTAACTGAATGTGGCAATATAAAAGGCATCAGGTCCTATTAGACGAGGCAGTAGCAGAAACTGACGTCAGATGCCACCGGACCACCTGTTGGCCAGATTGTTTTGCTGCGGAGTCACTCTATGGATCATCATGTCCTCATTTTTACCCTTTTTTGTCGATTCACCATTGGCCTATGGAAAACTGGGACAAACAGACAATTACCAGAAGGACTTGAATTGGATGTGCGGTACCGAAAATATGCTGCGGCTTCCGAAGTTTAATCGCTTGCCCGTACGTGCATGTACGTACGTTACTTTGGGAACTTTCGGAGAGATACATTTGTTCTCTAAACTTTGGGTAGTGAACTGTGCATTGGGTGTGTTTTGCGCAGGTGTTGTCATTGTATTGGTGGGTACATGGACGGTAGGGGGGAGATATCTAACATGTGGTATTAATTTGTGTTTTATTATAATACGCCTAATTGTGTTGTGTATAAGGGACATACATAAAAAAAAGGTGAAATAACTGAAACATGTTTTATATTCTAGTTTCTTCAAAATAGCCACCCTTTGCTCTGATTACTGCTGTGCACTCTCTTGGCATTCTCTCGATGAGCTTCAAGAGGTAGTCACCTGAAATGGTTTTCCAACAGTCTTGAAGGAGTTAGCTCATCGAGAAAATGCCAAGAGTGTGCAAAGCAGTAATCAGAGCAAAGGGTGGCTATTTTGAGGAAACTAGTATATAAACATGTTTTCAGTTATTTCCCCTTTTTTTGTTAAGTACATACTGTAACTCCACATGTGTTCATTCATAGTTTTGATGCCTTCAGTGACAATCTACAATGTAAATAGTCCCGAAAATAAAGAAAACCCATTGAATGAGGAGGTGTGTCCAATCTTTTCGCTTGTAAAGCTCTCAAAAGAAAAAGAAAATATACTTAAATTATAAACAAAGTTTAGTTAATTATAAAATAAAATACAAACGTTTTAATTTGTTTAAAAAATTACAACAACCATAATAAACTCTGTTAACTGTGCAACAGAACATTAATATTTTCATACATGCAGACTTTTTGACACAATTTTGTATGCAGTTACAAGATCGTATTATTAATATTTTATTCTATTCTTAGATGGGAAAAAAAACAACGGTTAAAATGTGAGATACACCGAGCAAAAAAATCGGTATGTAATGAGAAAAAGCTGAAATGTTACAATAAATAATTAATGATAATATATTTAGTCACCAATAATACAAAGCTGACACATTTTTTTAAATAAAAAAAAAAGCATACTTTGACTTTTCTGTATGCGGCCCTTGGTGTAAAATGTTTGGACACCCCTGAACTAAAGTATCATAAGTATTGATATTTTGGGTTTGTGAATCGATATTAGAGCATACAGATCTGGTATCGGTGGTATCGGTATTTCAGTATCGATTTGCACACCACGACGTAATGCTTGGTGCTTACCTTTATTAAAATTTAATGCATTTATACACAACGCTGGAGCTGTATTGCACTCAAATTAATCTGTTTAAGTGTGCATTTTTCATCTTCTTTCCATCAACATCTTACCTTATTATTACTTTGCAGTCTTCTTTGCCCTCTCATTCACTTTTACTCATTTTTCCTGTCCTACATTTCTTCTCTTCCTCCTGCCCCGTAGTGTATTAATGCCTATGAATCACTAGTTATTCTAAAAATAAGTTAAGTTCATTTAGTGGTCGTAGGGCATTTCCAGCTTTATTAGCCAAATTCAGGGACTTAAATAATCAAGTCTCATTAGGCATTAAACACGGCCTTCCTGCAAACAGTGAAGTTTGCTACTGGCTCTTAAGTCCATCCCTACACCTTCCCTTTTTTCTTGAACTCATCAAATTACTGAGTTTTGGGTTTTGAGAATATCCTTTCAATACATTACAAAGGCAACACAAATTAACTACACATAAAATAAACTATTCTGTAATCATTATTTCATTTTATAGAATGTACTTATCCAAGTCACGTGGTCAATTCACGCAGCGAAATGTGAATCAAAGGATGAAGGGTTGTTTGTCTCCATGTGCCCTATAGATCAGTGTTTTTCAACCTTTTTTGAGCCAAGGCGCATTTTTTTCATTGAAAAAATCCGGAGGCACACCGCCACCAGAAATCATAAAAAAATGTAACTCAGTAGACAATAAAAAGTCGTTGCTGCAATTGTTGGATGTACATTTAAACCATAACCAACCATGCATCACTATAGCTCTTGTCTCAAAATAGGTGTACTGTCATGACCTATCACATCACACCGTGACTTATTTGGAGATGTTTGGTGTTTTCCCGTGCGTAATTTTTTAGTTCTTGTCTTGCGCTCCTATTTTGATGGTGTTTCCTGTTTTGTTGGTATTTTTCTGTTGCAGTTTCATGTCTTCCTTTGAGCACTATTCTCCTCACCTGCTCTGTTTTTGCAATCAAGAATATTTAAGTTGTTGCTATCTTTTTTTGTGTGGACATTGTTGATTGTCATGTCATGTACAGATGTACTTTGTGGACGGCGTCTCTGCTCCACACGCTGTAAGTCTTTGCTGTCGTCCAGCATTCTGTTTTTGTTTACTTTGTAGCCAGTTCAGTTTTAGTTTCGTTCTGCATAGCCATCCCTAAGCTTCAATGCATTTTCTTAGGGGCACTCACCTTTTGTTTATTTTTGGTTTAAGCATTAGATACCTTTTTACCTGCACACTACCTCCCGCTGTCGTTTGCATATTGTGATCACGACAAACCATCGTCGTCTCACACGACGTGTTCCCGACATCTACAAAGCAATTAGGTACCGGTTTCCACCTACTGATATGGTATGGTATAACATGGTTACTCTGTCGAGCTCTAGACAGCACCGACACTCAACAACAGCCCACTACTTGCAGATTATAATTACTGGTTTGCTAAAAATATTTTTAACACATTTTTTTTTAACCCAAATAGGTGAAACTGCATAATCTCCCACAGCACACCAGACTGTATCTCATGGCACACCAGTGTGCCACGGCACAGTGGTTGAAAAACACTGCTATAAATGACTGGTCCAGAGTGTTGTCTGCTTTTTGCCTGTAATTGGCTGGGATAAGCTTCAACATTCCCAAGGCCATTAAGTGGCAGAACAAAGATGGATTGATTTATGTATGTCTGGATCTTACTTGATTGTATGAGAATTACACTAAAGATAGAAGTTACCCTGAAAAAATAACAGAATATATTTCTGCAGAAACATTAGTACATAACTATCGATCATTGGTCAACTCTGTCAGAAGTAAGAGAGAACAATCATTACATTTCAGACAATACAACTTCAACTTACTAATTTAATGAAGTGTGGTCGAAGAAGAAAACATAGTATGAAATGTTATTCCTCCAAAGGGTAAAAAAAGCAACCTAACCAGTGCCTTTTTAGTATAGTCAGCGATAGCATGCTCTAGCTTCACATTGCATTTTTAATCTGTTTGTTAGGTGAGGATGAAGTGTGGATTCCTTCTCCCTCGCTCATTATTTCTAATAGTTGCTGTAAGGTCTTTCTTGGGTTCACATGATGTGCATTTTATAGTGCACAGTGTTATAGTCTTGTGATATTGTTAGCAGGGATAGAACACTATGGGCCTGATCTCATAAAGGTTTGTGTGTACTAAAACACGTGCAAACTTGATAGCACACCTAAAAAGGAGCACACCTAAAAAGGAGCACAATCTACAGTATTTAGCGTGTCTTCATGAAGATGCAGAATGTATGCCGATCATCAGAACGCCCAAAGTACTAGGAGGAGAAGATGCGTATATCGTTATTTTTTGATTCATCAAGAATAAAACTCAACTGCGAGCGCTATTTTGCGTCTCTATTTAGCATGTCGAAAAAGTGCATGTAAACTGACACAGTTACAGAGCTGTGGGAAAGGTGACGATTGTGCAGCAGCTCCATTCTACTTATTCTTGTCAAAAATCAAAATAACAGACATATTGTCTAATCACCAATATAATTTTATAATTTTATAGCTGCATGGTTGACTTAAAAGGCTGATTAAAACAAATCCAATTAAAAAAGATTTTGTGTGTCCTGGTGTTTTTTTCATGAGTGTTTGTTTTGTAAAACGAAGATGTATTATAAACTCATTGTCTCCTATTTTGCAATATTGCATTTTCTTGCATATTCTTCTTCACATTTGCAGTCAGTGCCAGCCTCTCCCATGAGTGCACCTTTATTAAAAAAAGATGTTTTCCATTGGAAATGCAATGCAGTACTGCTTCTAAAATGCTCATACAAAGTGTTACATGTCTTCTGCTTGTTTCAAAACAAACGGCAAACGCAGGTGGGAGGAGCATGATAACATGGATGTGCAGAAAATAATTGAGTGACTTTGTGGTGAAAGCCCCGTATACAAAACCCAAAACCAGTGAAGTTGGCACGTTGTGTAAATTGTCAATAAAAACAGAATACAAGGATTTGCAAATCCTTTTCAACTTATATTCAATTGAATAGACTACAAAGACAAGATATTTAATGTTCGAACTGAGAAACGTAATTTTTTTTTGCAAATAATCATTAACTTAGAATTTTATGGCAGCAACACATTGCAAAAAAGTTGGCACGGGCATTTTTACCACTGTGTTACATGGCCTTTCCTTCTAACAACACTCAGTAAACGTTTGGGAACTGAGGAGGCCAATTTTTGAAGCTTTTCAGGTGAAATTCTTTCCCATTCTTGCTTGATGTACAGCTTAAGTTGTTCAACAGTCCGGGGTCTCCGCTGTCGTATTTTACGCTTCATAAGGTGTCACACATTTTCAATGGGAGACAGGTCTGGACTAAAGGCAGGCCAGTCTAGTACCCGCACTCTTTTACTACGAAGCCACGCTGTTGTAACACGTGCAGAATGTGGCTTGGCATTGTCTTGCTGAAATAAACCGGGGCGTCCATGAAAAAGTCATTGCTTGAATGGCAACATACAGTATGTTGCTCCAAAACCTATATTTAAGTTAAGTTAAAGTACCAATTATTGTCACACACACACTAGGTGTGGCAAATTATTCTCTGCATTTGACCCTTCACCCTTGATCACCCCCTGGGAGGTGAGGGGGGCAGTGGGCAGCAGCGGTGGCCGCGCCCGGGAATCATTTTTGGTGATTTAACCCCCAATTCCAACCCTTGATGCTGAGTGCCAAGTAGGGAGGTAATGGGTCCCATTTTTATAGTCTTTGGTATGACTCGGCCGGGGTTTGAACTCACAACCTACCGATCTCAGGGCGGACACTCTAACCACAAGGCCATATGTACCTTTCACTATTAATGGTGCCTTCACAGATTTGTAAGTTACCCATGCCTTGGTCACTAATACACCCCCATATCATCACCGATGCTGGCTTTTGAACTTTGCGCCTATAACAATCTGGATGGTTCTTTTCCTTTTTGGTCCAGAGGACACGACGTTCACAGTTTCCAAAAACATTTTTAAATGTGGACTCGTCAAACCATAGAACACTTTTCCACTTTGCATCAGTCCATTTTAGATGAGCTTGGGCCCAGCGAAGCCGGCGGCGTTTCTGGGTGTTGTTGATAAATGTTTTTCGCTTTGCATAGTAGAGTTTTAACTTGCACTTACAAATGTAGCGACAAAAAGTAGTTACTGACAGTGGTTTTCTGAAGTGTTTCTGAGTCCATGTGCTGATATCCTTTACACACTGATGTCGGTTTTTGATGCAGTACCGCCTGAGAGATCAAGGGTCACAGGCATTCAATGTTGGTTTTCAGGCTTGCCGCTTACGTGCAGTGATTTCTCCAGATTCTCTGAAACTTTTGATGATATTACGGACCGTAGATGGTAAAATCCCTAAATTCCTTGCAATAACTTGTTGAGAAATTTTGTTCTTAAACGGTTGTACAATTTGCTCACGCATTTGTTCAGAAAGTGGTGACCCTCATCCCATCCTTGTTTGTGAATGACTGAGGATTTCATGGAAGCTGCTTTTATACCCAATCATGGCACCCACCTGTTCCCAATTAACCTGTTCACCTGTGGGATGTTCCAAATAAGTGTTTGATGAGCATTCCTCAATTATCTCAGTCTTTTTTGCCACTTGTGCCAGCTTTTTTTAAACATGTTGCAGGCATCAAATTCCAAATGAGCTAATATTTGCACAAAGTAACAAAGTTTACCAGTTCGAATGTTAAGTATCTTGTCTTTGTAGTCTATTTAATTGAATATAGGTTGAAAAGGATTTGCAAATCATTGTATTCTGTTTTTATTTACAATTTACACAACGTGCCAACTTTACTGGTTTTGGGTTGTGTAGTACACCTAAAAATCTAATTTAAATAAGTCTGTCTCCACCACTTTTCAATTACACATACAGTCTTAGTAGCTCACACGCAACACGCCCACTAACAGTACACATTATTTTATAGATTGCACACGGTATTTGGATCTAAGTAGATCAGGCCCTCTGTCATAACAGAGGTGCTTTTATATTTGCAACTTCTAGTTAGTCTAGCTCCCGAACCGTAGAGGTTTTAATCAGTGTGATAACGCAACCGCCGTCACCTGCATTTGAGTGACAAACATGTTTGCCAATCAGAATTGTTGAGCCTCGCGTTTCAAACGGGGGAAAGACGTCTCACTCTGTGCATCCCTTTCAGCACCTGAGCACATTTATTCAACAGTACAATCAACTGAACGGAGTGGGCCCTCTTTTCACTCATTCACAATCTTTGTTTAAGTGGGCGGAGCCCGAGAGACCAGTTTTACACACAGGAAGCACAGGCATCTTTGCTACTCGCTACTTGCCAATGAATAGTGCTGTAAAGTAACAACAAATAAGAGGAAAACGATATGATTGCCCCAAAGCTAAATGTCCCATTGTGGTAATATTTCAGTTTCAAATTGGATGGGCAATATAGTTCCATTAACACAGACGGAAGGGCAAAAATGCGAAGATCACGTGGTGGTAACAAACAAAAAGACCCCCAGACCTCCACGGGTGGATCTACACCTAACATCCAATGTAATGATATCAAGTACAGGCACGTATCTAGTCGATACTACTGTGATTGCGTCTATTTTTTGGCATCACAACATCTTCTTTCGTTTTTTTTAAATGTATATTATGTTTATAAACTCAGGAAATATGTCCCTGGACACATGAGGATTTTGAATATGACCAATGTATGATCCTGTAACTACTTGGTATCGGATTGATACCTAAATTTGTGGTATCATTCAAAACTAATGTAAAGTATCAAACAACAGAAGAATAAGTGATTATTAAATTTTAACAGAAGTGTAGACAGAACATGTTAAAAGAGAAAGTAAGGAGATACCGTAATTTCCGGACTATAAGCCGCACCCGACTATAAGCCGCACCAGCTAAATCTAGGGGAAAATACAGATTGCTCCATATATAAGCCGCACCCGACTATAAGCCGCAGGGTTTTGATGTGTAATTACCGTAGTATATAGGGGTTCCTGCTACCACGGAGGGGATTGTCGGGACAGAGATGACTGTTTGGGAACGCAAAGCGTCCCATTTATTAACAATAAATCTTTCAATCATTCAATCAAACTTTCACATCTTTGACATGGCGAACAGCATTCGTGCAGAGTACAAATAATACGACGGTGCAAAGTAATACAAAGTGCTCGCCTGTACGTTAAAATAACCAGCCTACCGGTATATGAAAAGTCAGTCTTTAATCATTGTGTCATCGTCTTCCTCCTGCGTACTAAAACCACCGAAATCCTCTTCGTCGGTGTCGGAGAACAACAGGCCGTAAATAAGCCGCACCCTTGTATAAGCCGCAGGGACCAGAACGAGGGGAAAAAGTAGCGGCTTATAGTCCGGAAATTACGGTATTAACAGTAAATGAACAAATAGATTAGTAATTTATTTTCTACCACTTGTCCTTATGAATGTTGACAAAGTAATAGAATGATAAATGACACAATATGTTACCGCATATGTCAGCAGACTAATTAGGAGCCTTTGTTTGTTTACTTACTAATAAAAGACATGTCTTGTATGTTCAATATTTTATTTAAGGACTTAACTGCAATTAGAAACATATGTTTAATGTACCCTAAGATTTTTTGTTAAAATAAAGCCAATAATGCAATTTTTTTGTGGTCCCTTTTGTTTAGAAAAGTACCGAAATGTATTGAAATAATTTTAGTACCGGTACCGGTACCAAAATATTGGTATTGTTACAACACCTACATGATACTGTATTATAATTGTATATGCAGTATATAAATGTTCAACTCATAAACACTCAAATCTCCCTGGGGAATGGTATTTATAGCATATACTGTATTTGCTTAAGGCTTTTACAACTATGACATCATTAATGGACTTGGGATATTAAAATAAATGACTGAAAAATTGAGCCTGGATAGAAGAGAGTTGCTTCTGAATGGATTGTGACTGGCCAGCCTGCTGTTTAAACAGCCTTACAGGCTTTGGGCAGGTGGAGCAAGAAAGCTCTTATCTGTCTTCATCATAATATCAAGGTCATGGATGGGTAGCTGAGCTAATCGCTTTCTTCTCATTTCTTTTGCGGAGCGAAAGAGCTGGCAGGCGTGCCGTGTATTAAGCCCTCTCCAACCAAAGACAGAAAATGATGGGTGGTCCACACAGGGAAGTATGATAAACTACATTGAAACACAAATCAAGCATTCAGAGGTTTCATTGTACAACAGAGGTGTGCTGTACGTGTTAGGCACTCAGACAGCATCAGCTAAATCAAGCTGGAGATAATCTATGCAGACTCTTCCACATCAAAGTATTGAGTGGTTGGCTTTATTATGTATGAGATACACTTTTTTTTAATCTGTTTATTGTTCAACTGCGCATCGCAATGCACATGACCAGTAAACATTACACTATCTGTGCACGTAGGCATGATCAGTACATGTGTGAGAGCTTAATAACAGTAGCTAGATGTTGACAGATGAGATTGCCTAACGACTGCATCGCACCCGAGCCTAAAGAGAGTCATCTCCTCTTCCTCGGACAGATTTGCCATGCACAACTTTTATCCCCTTTGTTCATTAGACTTCTGAAGGAATAATTAACAAAGGCTTTAAAACACAGCTTTTATGGATCACCTGCTGTCCCCAATATCATTTTTGTGATTGCTCAGCAGAATCCAGGGAGAAGCATTGACGCCAACGTCTGGCACCCAAATGCCTTGCAGGATCAGTAACTCTCCAATTAAAGCAACATCTTTCAGTCTTGTGCCTCACACCAGAGCGTTGGGCTCTCACCACCGAGCTTGTCCACACACTAGCACCATTTCTTTATAACAGCTGCATGGCCCCAAGATAAGAATAAATAGCCCTAATGCATTGATGTAACACAATGTTACATTATATTTTATCGGGTTGAATTGTGTTGTATTGTGAGTGATAACTCAACAGCTTAGTGGAATAATGGGCGTCAATTCATTGTTAATTTAAAGGTAAAAAAGGAAACAACAAAATATTTTTTTTTCTGAAATGTTTCAGCTCAGTCGAACCACATTATCATAGGCACTGTTTACAATGCACAGGAAATCAGATTTTTTTTTGCCCTCAAGTGACACAGATTGGAATTTTTTTGCCAGTCTTATCGCTTCAAAGTGCTTCAAATCGGATCTTTTCGCATCAGATTCTGGCCACATCAAAAGGTAGTCCGAATCCGATTGGAATCTGATCTTTTCAAATGTGACTTCAGTATGAATGTAAATGTATCCTGAATGTGACATGAATGCGACTTTTACATAATCTTTGTGCGAGCTAAGTCAGTCGTGTGCAAGAGAAAGACGCAGCCCGCCAGCAGAAGCGGATCTTTACAATGTCCCATTTTAGTGAGCAAAGTATTTTTTCATCGGCCTATATATATATATATATATATATATATATATATATATATATATATAGTATATATATATATATATATATATATATATATATATATATATATATATGTATATGTATATGTATATATATATATATATATATATATATATATATATATATATATATATGTATATATATATATATATATATATATATATATGTATATATGTATATATATATATATATATATATATATATGTATATATGTATATATATATATATATATATATATATATATGTATATATGTATATATATATATATATATATATATATATATATATATATATATATATGTATATATATATATATATACATATATATATATACATATATATATATATATATATATATATATATATATATATATATACATATATATATATATATATATATATATATACATATATATGTATATATATATATATATATATATATATACATATATATGTATATATATATATACATATATATATATATATATATATATATATATATATATATATATATATATACATACACACACACATACATACATACATACACATACATACACATACATACATTCATATATATATATATATACATACATTCATATATATATATATATATATATATATATATATATACATTCATATATATATATATATATATATATATATATATATATATATATATATATATATATATATATATATACAGTGGGGCAAAAAAGTATTTAGTCAGCCACCCATTGACAATCAATGGGTGGCTGACTAAATACTTTTTTGCCCCACTGTATATATATATATGTATGTATGTGTATTATATGCATATATGCATTAGCTCAATATTCCGCACCACCCCGGTATTGAGCACTGTATAACGGATTAACCACAGAAACCTCGATTATGTATATACATATGTATATTTTGATGAAATAGCGATTGTTAACTTGCTGGAATGGATGTACGCTGTCCCGTATTTTCCTACATGTACATTGTGTAAGTTGTTTACTCAAGTGAGTTGAAAAATAAAGCACCCATGATGCCATAAAAAGATGAAAACTTTCCCAAATATATTACACTATATATATGTTCATTCATACCAGGGGCGTCACTAGCTTTTAAGGACAGGGGGGCTTAGCCCCCAGGAGATGCACAGGATGCGAGCGAACATAGCGCACGAGCGCAAAACTTCACTGGGTTTTTCTTATATATATATACAGCAGTGGAGGCTCCTCCATAGAGGTGGAGGAGGCCTGGCCTCCCCAATAATTTGAGAGAAGAGAGAGATTTAAAAAAAACAATAAATATATTTATTTTATTTATTTATTTTAACAAAAAACATATTTTTTATTTTTTATATTCATATTATTTTAGTTTTGTTCATAAATCTAAATGTTCCCATGGCTAAAACCCAATATTGCAATTGTAAAGCAACAGGCCAGATTTCCCTATCAGTTTGTATTAAGGGAGGCCAGGCCTCCCCTAGGAAATTAGCTTCTCATAGAAGTCAATGTAATGCATGCTTTTTCATGCCAATATGTGATTGGCCAGATCACTGAAAATGGGTGGGCAACGGAGGCCTGGCCTCACCATGCATTGTGTCCAGGGCTGAAAGATTGACATTTTGTTCGTCCAATCACATGCTACTGGTTCATTTGGAATCAATCCTTTCCTTTCCTAATCAACACAGAAGCCATTTTGAGAATTCGCCAGCCACTTCAGTCAAACAAACACTCGCCATAGTGGCTACGAGTGTCCTATCAACTTGTGCTTTTCAGGAAATTTAGAGAACACCCCTGGCTATCATCCGTGAAGTTTATAGCTCATATAGCCAAATACTTTTGCTTAAAACGACCTCGGAAATCGGCGAGATTCTGGCGCAATTTGAGATCTTGGGCTGGAGATAGATTGTGGAGTGGAGTCCAGGAGAGAGCATGCCGCCCCTCAGCTAAACCAGATGTGAGTTGAACTAATTAGATGTCTCTACCAGTGTTACACCACTAGTTCTCAGTAGTAATAACACTCCATTTTGTCTGTGTTTCTCAGCAGATAAAGCCAACTGGAACCATATTTTTACATATTTTATATTAAATATATTGAATAAAACTACAGATGATAAAGAAAGTGTTATCTTATCTTTTTTATATGCTAAACTTGATTAAATTGGTGATTACATGTTGAAGCTGTAGAAGAATGAAAAATGTAAGCTAAACAAAATTGTTTTTAACTACATAATTAAAATTCCTGCCTTTTACACATGTTCACTTGGCGTTTATATAACATCCAAATGTCATTTCTCAGCTTAATTATCAGGCAGGCTCATAGACTTACAGCAATGTAATTTCTTCAGGAAGGCACAAGGCTAAGCTCTGCACAATGAATTGCATCAGCAAGAACTTTCTGACTGTAGCTTACACTCCAAATAGTATGCCTTTGGCCAGCACAAAGACAGATAAGAGAACAGGGAACATTCCATCGCGAGTGAAGTGAGCAAGCGGAAAAAAATGGCCTCCTCAATTCTGGAAGTCACCAGCCTCCACTGATATACAGGTATATATCTATATATATATATATATATATATATATATATATATATATATATATATATATATATATATATATATATATATATATATATATATATATATATATAAATGAAAGACTTAAAGGTATACTAGAGGATGTTGTGGATCATGTTGACTATTGGTCCTCCTAATTGTCAATCATTCTGGTGATGTTACGTAAGGACATATATATATATATGTATGTATATATATATATATATATATATATATATATATATATATATATATATATATATATATATATATATATATATCAAATAAAACAAATGGCTTATCGATAAGCCAATTTTTTAAAATGTATTTATTACAATGCCAAAATAGGATTAACAACGGCAATAGTTGTAATTCTGTAGCACTTTGAGATTTCGAATCAAATGTAAAGTAGATTACAAATGCAATCTATTATATAAATAATATATATATATATATATATATATATATATATATATATATATATATATATATATATATATATATATATATATATATATATATAGATATGTCCTTACGTAACATCACCAGAATGATTGACAATTAGGAGGACCAATAGTCAACATGATCCACCCAGTGTCACGAGGGGGGGTCGCAGCGTGCTGCGGGGTTGTTCTTCCAATGCAAAAACAGCTCCGGACGACAGCGTGAAGGTGAGCTTGGATTTATTAAACATAAATCACTCAAACTATCACAAACACAAACAATAAACAAAAAAGGCAAGCGTGCCTAAAACACAAAAGAAGCTGCTAGTTAGCAGAAGCTAGGACGTGGACTATGAAAACTTACTTGGTCAACAAGGGACATGAACCAGTGTGACAAAGACAATGAACGCAGAACGAGTGAACAGAAAGAAAGACTTAAATAACACAGACATGATTAACAACAGGTGCGTGACTCAAAACGTGAAACAGGTGCGTGACATGACAGGTGAAAACTAATGGGTGACCATGGAAACCAAACCAAACAAGGAAGTGACACCAGGAACTAAAAAAAGAGTCCAAAAAACAAACAGCACACGGCCAAACAAAAACATGATCAACAGGCATGACAGAGCCCCTCCCTTAAGGACAGATCCCAGATGTCCAAAAACAAAAAAACAAGGCAGGATCAAGAGTCATGGGAGGGCGGGAGGGGGACATGGCGGTGGGTCGCCAGACCAGGTGTCCCCGAATCCACCGGGGCAGAGTCAGGTGGCGGCGGCGGGTAGACCGCCGCTGAACCTGACGAGGTGGGCGACCGGGGAATGGCCACATTCGTGGCCGACGAGGAGGTCGGCGCACCTGGCGTGGCGGACGCCCATGGAATGGCCACATCCTTGGCCGACGACCTTGGCATGGTTGGTCTTGGTGTTGGCATGGTTGGTCTTGGACTTGGTCTTGGCATGGTTGGTCTTGGACTTGGTCTTGGCATGGTTGGTCTTGGACTTGGTCTTGGTCTAGGCGAGGGTCTTGGTCTTGGCGTGGAGCTGGTACCGGAGCTTGGCGTCGTGGAGCTGGTACCGGAGCTTGGCGTCGTGGAGCAGGAACCGGAGTTTGGCGTCGTGGTGCAGGAACCGGAGCTTGGCGTCGTGGTGCAGGAACCGGAGCTTGGCGTCGTGGAGCTGGTACCGGAGCTTGGCCGTGTGGTGCCGGAGCTTGGCCGCGTGGAGCTGGTACCGGAGCTTGGCCGCGTGGAGCTGGTACCGGCAGCACTGGAGCTTGGCGTGGAGGAACTTGACATGGTGCAGGTGGCCTAGCTGGGGGTTGCTGCTTGGCAGGCCGAAAGACCGGTGGTGGTGGACGGGCCGGAGGTTGCTGCCTGGCTGGGCGCAGCTGAGTCACCCCACTATTACAGCTCCTGGCCCTAGCCCCCCCCTCAAGGAGCGGATACCAGACGCGCTTCCCGTCTGGAACCGTTTTTTGGGGTGGGTGGAGGGAGGTCAGGAGCGGGGCAGAATCCTCCCCATTAAATTGTCCAAAATGTCTATTCACCACCCCCACTTTAGACTGGGTCTGAAAAAATCTAAATTTAGAAAAACATTTCTCAAAAGGATTATTTTTAGAAACAAAGTCTTTAGTGGGCAGCTGACAGAGGGCGTAAATAGAATCTAAAAAAAAGTCTTGGTGTCTGACGTCATCACCAGTGTGCGGGATGACGTCATCAGCGCGGGTCTCCTGCGGCGGCGAGGAAGACTGGGCTCGTCTGCGGAAGAACGTCTGCTGCGTTCATTCTGTCACGGGGGGGGGGGGGGGTCGCAGCGTGCTGCGGGGTTGTTCTTCCAATGCAAAAACGGCTCCGGACGACAGCGTGAAGGTGAGCTTGGATTTATTAAACATAAATCACTGAAACTATCACAAACGCAAACAATAAACAAAAAAGGCAAGCGTGCCTAAAACACAAAAGAAGCTGCTAGTTAGCAGAAGCTAGGACGTGGACTATGAAAACTTACTTGGTCAACAATTATATTACTTTCATTTATTTTCACGAAAAAAAACCCACTCATTTTATTTATTTTTTGTCAAATTGGGGCCCGTATACATTTATACTGAAAAATCTGATTTCGAAAAAATCCTATTTGGGCCATTTTGGGCTGCAGTGTAAACATAGTCACATATTAGAGCTGTAAAGAACACAATCTCCTTTTCTAGTTACAACTTCTCAAAATGCACAAATGTGTTTGTCATGTCTGGAGCCCGCCAGATCACTTGGCAAACATTAACATCCAACAAGCAAACAAACAGTCTTTCTTTCATGTGGTAGATAAAAGGCGAGGCGTGTGGTGAAGTTAATGGGACTGGGCTATTAGCATTGTCACTCAGTCTGCCAGGTCTGACAGTGCAGCTCGGTCTGAGGGCCTCTCTTCTCCTAGTCCACCTGTTTATCGCATGGATAAATTAACTCCAGCAGGCAAGCGAGGCATGTGGAGCGGAGGAGGTGGAGTTGCAGCTCCTCACCCATCACCAGACAGCAACGCCAGGCACAGATCATTGTACTGTTGACTCTAGTTAATAGCGTGGGGCCACAGCGTGTCTGATTTTTGGGGTTCCGTAAGATTGGCCTGCTGGGCAGGAGAGTAAACACTTGATAATTAAACACAACTGCATGTTTGTCAGAGGTGATGACAATGTCCCCAAACCTCCCTCGCTTCTCTCCTCACTCAATTACCGTATTTTTCGGGCTATAAGGCGCACTTAAAATCCTTTCATTTTCTCAAAAATCGACAGTGCGCCTTATACCCCGGTGCACCTAATGTATGGCATGATTCTGGTTGTGCTTACCGACATCGAAGCTATTTTATTTGATGCATAGTGTAATGATAAGTGTGACCAGTAGATGGCAGTCACACATAAGAGATACGTGTAAACTGTAAGATGACGCCAGTGAACACCAAAACTTTAAATGTTCCATTGAGAATGGAGAACATTACATATTGCGCCCAAAAATCTGTCAAAATGTTTTTAGTACGACGACGGTAAGCCGTTTGATGGATTGTCGGCGCATTAAACATACGAGTATTATTATGGTGCGTGTATAAGGACCGCAAAATGGCACCTGTTAGCAGACATTATCTGCCGTTTCGTTTCACAATATTATGCAAAACCAACTTTTCTTACCTTCTGATACCTGCTGATCTGTATTTGGGATCTGCATAAATACTGAACATTTTAGCGCGGCCACCATTGTTGTCTGTGCCAACACCGTATTTGATAAGCTTCTTCTTTTTCTCTACCGCCATTTCTAATATAAAGTAACGTAAAGTTCTTACTTATATCTGTCAGTAGAAACTGTAGTGGGTTTACATAATTCACCCACGGAACTTTAGTTATTAGAGGGTTCCGGTGGGACGGTTTTTCACGGGACACATTTCCGGCGTGGATGTTGCATTATTGAGCCACAGATGAGAAGATGCCGCTCCGTTATTGATTTAAGTAAAGTCTGAATGTCATTTAAACCGTTAGCACCATCTTTTGACACTTCTTCCACCCCCGTCCTTGCACGCTACACCGCTACAACAAAGATGACGGAGAGAAGACGCTGTCGAAGGTGAGCCACTTAACACAAAACGGCGCATCCTGAAGAGACGCTCAGAAAGCTACTTGAAAATGATCTGTAAAACATAATCTATGCAACACTTTCACCAAAGAACCACCATCACATGTTATGTAGACCACAAGATAGTGTTTTACATTTAGACAAAAATCATAATATGACCCCTTAATGCGCCTTCTGTATGAAAATAGATCTGAATAAACCCGCTCATCGGCAGTGCGCCTTATAATCCGGTGCGCCCTATGGTCCAAAAAATACGGTACCCAACTCTACGTTAATAAAGGCATAGTTATGTAATCGTTTTATTTTTTTTTACCTGCCTCATTGTTGACACACATGGTGAAACTGACGCTCACTCGCTCTGGCTGCAAGTCATCTTTGAGACTTTAGGCTTTTGCAGTTTGCATGACACCTGTCAGTCCAAGCGATTGAGCTTGTAGAATCAGCATGAATAGTCATTTGCCAGGAATTTTTTTTTGTTTGAAAATTAAAATACAAGAGAAAAATGAAAGGAGGATTGGGAAAATAAAATGTCATAATAATGTCATCTTATGTTATGTAAACATTTGAGCATGAATTATATACTTTATATATTATATATTTTTACATATTTTTTCCCTCCTTTAAATGCGACATTTATAGACTAGTATAATTTCCATACAACACGAAGATATTTTAAATATTTGGTATTGTTTTGGTTTATCTTCAACTTTAAAATACGTATTCAGAAAATAATTAGCATTCGTGTTCAGAGGAGAAAATAACTGTGTATATATACAGTATATATATTTTTGTATTTATTTTATTTTAATTTTTTTAACTATTTAGGACTTTCAGGGTCACTTCCGCCCAGTGACCCCAAAAGGGACAAGTGGTAGAAAATGGATGGATGGAGGGGCACTTCTGGAAGTGATTGTGTCAATTGGAAGGCGTTCAGGTTTTAAGTTTTATGGGCCCAGTTTGCCTTGTGGGTGCTTTTTTTTTTAATTGAACATTCATTAGAGAGTACACTGCTCTACCCCCACAGTTTATAGGGACATTTCCCCAAATGAAACACAATTAGGCTTAGGCAAAATGGTGATCTGAATAGATCTAAACCTGCGCAAGTACATACAGTTTGTACTCTCTTGTGGTAACTAGCCATAAATTAAATAATTTTGGGAACAATGTCTGACGCTCACAGTGTATGACTGCAGCAGGAAGATAAGAGGCACGGCTAAAAGCGGAGCATTAATTGAATTTTAAGGATCCTGACGCATATTACACGGCTATAACCATGAGGCAAGTAAAACCTTTTTTTTGCACAATGAAGAGAAACTAAAGGGTAGAGAGGGGTGAGTCCTTGCAATCCCTACCTCAGAGCTCTTAGTGCCACTCAGCAATGCTGGAGCCATTGCTGTGTTAACACTTTCTGTTCTCACGGGACCAGAGAGCCTGAACTGTCGCCCACCTTCAATTGGCTGAGAACGGTAAAACCATTCCACCGTGGTCATTGTGTATCAGTGTTTAGACGACGCAGCATTACCAAAGATGATCTTTGCTGCTGCTGAACAAATCAAACTCAAACATGTTAACTTTTAGATCAAATTGCACACATTCTTGCATTGCACTATTGCATACATTTTTTAAATTGGTTCAAAAAATTGCAAAAGATTTAAGACAAGCTTGTATTACTAATTGTTCAATTTCTAGCAATATGCACTTCATTGAAGTCTATCTATCTAATGCAGACCCGCTGAACGTTTCCAAATAAAAAATTTTAAACCTTTAACATCAAAACTATGAATGTGCAGTGCCATTTTCAAATAACCGTGAGTCTTGAACTATAGAAAATATTCCAATGGTTGGAATCTGCGCTTTTGAAAGATATGCGAGGTATTTTGGTAATCATAGGGACTACGTCACAGCAGCTCCAAGCAGACGAGGCACAAAGCAGAATGGGCGGGGATTGTTTACAGAGCAGCCAACCTGAGACTTTGGTCTCAGGGACAGATGCGCATACTTGCCAGAGTCCCGCGTTTCAGTGCCCCTCCCGAAAATCTCCTGGGGCCACCATTCTCACAAATTTGTCCCTGTTTCTATCCAGACAACAGTATTACTACACCATCTTTCACTAGGCGCAGTTTCCGGCCGTACAATAATATCTAAATTAAAACAAAGACATAATAATACAATTTTATAATTGTAATCATAACCCCCTTCTGTAAAAAAAATGGTTTGATCCACACCCATGTTCCCTCTAAAGTGCGCGCCTGTCAGTGACGGCAAGTTACTTGGAAAATGTAGTAAGCTAAGCTACAAGTTACTCTCGATTAAATGTAGCTAAGCTACAGGGCAAGCTATCCCCGGAGAATTGTAGCAATCTACACTACAAGCTACTTTAAAGCTACGGCCCACACGTATAATATCAACGTTAATGTAACTCACAGTGAACAAATGGACCCAAAAAGTGTCCATTAATAATAAAGGTGCCATGTGTAATAATGTGGTCAGAAAGGGTACTGCAATCACGGTCAAAATTCTGTAGTCCATGACTGAGGTTGCCAGATATGCAGCCGAATCCGAATCCTACTCCAAGGAACTTCAAATGGCAATCGACGAGTCCTACGCTGTAGGTTTCTCTTGTTTATGTTTCTTGCAAGATGGTTTACTAAGTAATTATGCCACATTTTACTAATGTCGATTAGCCAAATGTATTTGTAAAGTTAGGCAGTAATATTTTCGTAGGGAGTTGGGACAGATTGTTGGCATTACCCTGCTAAAATGTCTCGTTTGACCGCATGGACCACCATCGAAATCATTATATATAATAATATATAATAAATTATATATCGCATAGGCCTTCTTTGATGGCAAGCCAAGGCCAACAGTAAAATTACCGCCACATTTTTGTTCAGCATAACTCCATATTGCATCCAACCTGACACACTGCATTCTCTTCCATGTACCATCTTTCAGTGAAGAGTGCAATTCTATGAGCTAACACACATTACGCATAAATCATATTGTCAACTACCATGTCAATACACAAAGTAGAAAATCATTACATGTAATGCATTATATTGTGCCAAGCAAATACCACCCCATATGTTTTTGATGCACATACAGTACCAGAAACCGCAATTAGCTGTGCTAATGTTGGAACGCATTTCCTCAGCCTATCGGCATATTGAGAACTAAGTAGGCACTGACACTACCCATATCCACACAGGTTTTATTTGTCGAAAATATATTTTGTCCTGTCAGTTGGATGACACATTGACATACAGGCTAATGGGCAAAAAGTCGGACATACAGGTTAAATGTCGATTTGTCATTGACAGGGCTAGTATGCTAAGCTACACTAGTGTGATGGTGCTTGGCTCCAAAGCATTTGTTGCACGAACATACTAGCTTTGTTAGACAAGATCATAGACTGTATTGGACAATATAGTTTACATACGAAATGTCCATTTCCTTTTTTTTTTTACAAGTAATACGAAAACGTAAATGCCTTACTTACCAATCAAGGAGGAAATTAGAAAGTTTGGCATCAGATGAAAAAATATTCTCCGCCTTCAATGGTCTCCATCTTTCAAAGGCATCCCTGATACAAATCCTTGTTTTGTTCCTGGCTTTGTCATGAATAAGTTGAGAATCGTAATGAAACCTTTTAGATTTACTAAGGTCTTACATGTTTAGCAACTTCACCAGGGGCAGTAGCTTGACGAAGGTGGCGGTGCGTAACTGGCAACCTGGATGTGACACACTCACAGACTTTCTAATTGGTCAAACGGTGGAGGGCGGGACATCAAAATGAAAACAATAACAAGATTTCGGGGCTGTAAATCAACTGTTATTGGTTATAGAGATATTCGAAAAGAACATGATTTATTAATGCCATTTAATGATGACTTGACATGAAATGTTACATATGGCACCTTTAACTATATGTCATTTAGCTGGGGACACTCCTCCGAGGGGTCCCCGCACCCCACTGTATATACTTAACGTTATTCATTTTCTCTACCTATATAAAAAAAAAAACAGCATCCATCTATCTTGACCAAAAAAAAAATAATGACTCGTGTGTTGTTTTGGAACAGTTGGTAATGATTATGTGCAGTAAAACTTTTCATGAACTCGACTCAGCTTAATGTGTGTTCCTAAATTTTTGTGTCACGTCTTCGATGAAGAGAACGTTTATGATTTTGGTCTACAGACGAAACAACTAAAAACTAAGGTTTTGGGCTTTATTTTATCTAAACACATACTTTTATCTATGGCCAAGGACACGCACTATTGTGGGTTTCCTGCACGTCATCTTCATCACTAAAGGAACAATTTAATCTGCGGGAAAGAATCCCTCTGCCATTTTCAAGTATGTTTCTGAGTTTATGTTTATGAGTTGTCAGCTTGAAGCTCGTCACCTTGTGACACGAGTACATGACTGTTATGATTGTGCTTACTAGTTTTGATGAACCGCCTTATCTTGCTTCTGAATTGCCATTCTATAATGTTTCGACCTAACTTCAGCCAATTGTGACTCATCATACAAACACCACCCAATCATCATGGATTTTCTCCGTATGTATGGATGTTCTCATTTATCCAGGTGCTTGTATTTCTCCATATTTTTTTGACCTGGATTCACAGTCCATTTTCTCTATTTGTAGCTTGTAGCTTAGCTACCTAGCTACATGGGTCTAAAAATAGCTAAGATACAGGAAAAGCTACATGTGAAAAAAGTAGCTAAGCTACCCATCACTGGCGCGAATGCAATTGCGCACTGCATCTTGTCTTCCGTGATGGAAAATCTATGCACCGCACAAAAACCAACCATTATTCTGTACCATTTTCAAGAAGTGGTCACAATGGACAAAATATTTAATTAATCAATTAATCAAAGTGTACTTATATAGCCCTTAATCACACATGTCTCAAATGGCTGCACAAGCCACAACAACATCCTCAGATCCCACATCAGGCCAAGAAAAAAACTCAACTCAATGGGAACAACGAGAACCCTTGGAAGGGACTGCAGATGTGGGGATCTCTTTTGTTGCATTTTTATTGCGTTGATTTTAAACAATGTCGATCAAAGAGGGGGTCTGAGAAGTAAACGGTGAGCGAAATTCAGATTATCTAAATATTCAGTGTTGTATTGTTTATCGGTAATATTGTAAATCCCACATTCTTTATTAACATGTACATTCTGGGTGTCTCATTGAGTAAAAAGAGAAAAACTGTACGATTCCATTCTGTTTTTTTAAGGTGGTCTGTCGTTTTTAGCATTCTATCAGACATCTTTGTGTGGTTTTGTATTAGTGTGCCTGAAGAAAGGGACCAAAACCCTAACCCTAACCCCTTAACACCAACCCCTTACCCTGAAATATTGTGTACATTATTTTATAACATTTTCTGGTCGAGTCCTCAATTACATAATGGCTAATGACATAATGGTAGGCTAAATATTACATTTAATTGATAAATAATGAAGGTTAAAACATTGCCATGCAGCAATAGGAAGACAGTTACTTCGACAACATATATTGTACAGAATACCAAAAGCATTTATTCAAGTAAAAATCTCACAGATTACCAAACATCTTTGACAATCTAAGCATGATCGTAACAATAGACATGTTGTGTTATTAATGCGTGAAACTGGTATCTAAACATGGCGTTGCTCCTTCTCTGAATTGAAAGTGCTCCTAAAGCAGGAATACAAATGTTGTATTTCTACAAAATACAACATCTGGCAAGACACCAAAACACATTTTTTTTACTATTGTATTTAAATCATGTTTGTACTTTTTTGTTGAGCTGTTTAAAACATGTTACATTAAAGCAAATTAAATATTTTAATTAATTAAATAATTTGAAAATTATCTGTCTAGGGTACACTTATTACGTAAAAAAACATTTAAAAAAAATAAATAAAAACAAATATATATATATATATATATATGAGATTAATAGCTATTAATTTGAGTTCAATCAATCAATCAATCAATCAAAGTTTATTGATATAGCCCGTAATCACAAGTGTCTCAGTTAACTATGAGTTAACTATAAACAATGCGGATAATCACGAATGAAAACTTCAATCATTTGACAGCACTTGTATATGTATACATGTGTGTATATATGTACTGTATATACATATATATGTAAATATATATAATAATTTTATTTACTTTTTTCAGACCCAGGGGATCCATATCACAGAAAAAGAAACCA